>NC_050597.1:2672500-2687500 GCF_013368585.1 Megalops cyprinoides | reverse complement strand
CCTAATAATGTTCAATATTACACACAGTAGGAAGGTTTAGAGATGGACCATAATATCCTCAGTCAAAGTTTGCTACTCATGGCAAGCTTTATGTACGTACCTTTACATAACATTATGTGCGTAAAATGATCAACAGCCAGCCAGATAGCTATCTACCTAACTGGCAAGTCACATAGATTTCTAGCTAGCCACTTTGCTAGCTACATTGCTAGCTGCCTAACTTTATTTTCAGCCAGTTTCACATTAGCTATCTAGCATGCTTACTCAGTAGATAAGACATTGGCTAGGTGGCTTTCTTGCTAGCTAGCTACTTTGCTACGTACCTATATGTTAGGTAGCTAATTAGGCAGTTCACTCACCTGTATGGAGTAATTTATACTTTTAAATGGTCAATTAAACCTTGTTTGTCACTTGGGGTACTGCTTATTGGTCAAAGCATCTGTATATGTATTTAAAAACCATCTCTGCTGGCACAGAAATGGGTATTGTTTGAATTTGTAAATGCAAGGAATTTTCATTGTCAGTGCCAGATGGCATACATTGACAGTTATGTAAAGTACTGGCCCATCTGTCTGAAGAAAATGAGGAATTCTAGCTTATGGGAAGCAGGAGAAGGTCAGTGTACATCCTGCCTTATTACAAAAACAGCTATTCCGATTGGTTCAAACATGTGTTTGTTTGTTATTTTTTTTCCTAATATGAGAGACATTCCTGACTAACCATTAAAGAGATCAGGGTGAGTCCTGGTGGTTTAAACCCTGAGGTCTCTCTCTTACTGCTACAGTATGAAATTGGACAGAGGAGGTATCCCACTGTTACCACATTTCCTGTGGTCATATCCATCCATTCACTGGATTCAGTTCTGAAATATGATTTTGATTAAAAGGTAAAGCCACTAAACTAAAGTGTTGCAGGTAGGAGTGCTGTACATCAGTTGCAGGGCAAATATGTTTGATGAAATGCATTAGAGAGGCAGTAGTTCGTTGTTGTTGTTGAACAGTATCGATGGTGAACTGAGCTCCACAGCTCTCGCCTTCTGTTCTCAGCAGGGAATTGATAAAATCATATGCCATTTGCTTGTTTCTGCTGGTTTGTGCATCCAAACGCATGATGCTGAATTGCTATAATTTTTTTCTATCTTTTCATGAAAAAAACATTCACTTGCTGTAGGTGGCTTTCCGCCCTAGTTCGCTTGCTTGCAATATGTTCTGAAGTTGTTGTTTTTTTTTTTTTTTTTTTTTTCCCCCACTTTTGAATTGTTTGGGTTCACATTTTGAAAATGTGATTGTACTGGCTCTTTTGTGTGTGAAATGAAACATGCGGGGAGAACAAGGTTACCGTTTGTTTCTGTAGCTGATCAACCTACTGCAGTAGCAGCTAGTAAATATGAGCATGAAGAAGTCTGTGATTTGCAGTGCATGTTTGTATTTGGTGCGTTTAAGAAACCAAACAAGAGGATTGAGGCATGAGTCTTTCAGTTCTTCTCTTACTTCTGACATTATGTAAACCTCATGAGGTTTATACGAGGGGAATGCACCTGTAATATCTGTATTAATATTATGCAATGTACGTATAATCTATTTTTCTACCTGAAAGTAGAACAATTGCCTTCACGCCCGCAAACCCTCTCACACCAGGGGAACCTTGCTGTGCGATCGATCCGAGATCAGCTCATACAGTTGATCTCTGGTCTGTTATTTTGGCATGCACTGCGGCACAAAACAAGCATTCTCAACTGACAAATACAAGCCGAACTTAAGCGGTAAACGAACTCTGATCCGAGACGTCTCTGCTCCAATCGGATCAAGCGTGAAAGCTACACTCTCTCTGCATGTTGCTGAAGCAGTTACAGCAAACTTTCTGAGATTGCCATCCAGTGGGGCGGTAGGCTGTCCGTGCACGACTCGTATAGAGCTTGGATATGCAGCCACACGAAGCTGAGCTCTGAATACTTTCAGTCAAAGTCCCCTTCCTGACCAGCAGACAGAGAGTTGTCTGCTGGTCGACTACTATTTTGATTAAAAAAAAAACAGGTTGAAGGGTGCAATGGGATGTGGTTGTTTAGTGGTTAATGCCATCTAAGTCGGGCTTAGTTTGGCTGCCGTGGTAAACAGCAACACTGTGATACAATATTGCATGTGTGCCTGTAGAAACATTAATGAATATTCTCAACAGCAGTCTTTTTAAAGTACATTACAATGATACAAATACTGGTCTGGGACAAGCAGAAACATGCCTGTCTCTGGGGTCATAAAAGTTTTTTTTTTTTTTTTCCCTTTGGGGTGGAGCTGGTTGTGGAGGGGGGTGGGGGTTGTTGAGCGCTTTTGGGAAAATATCCACTTTGGAGGGACATATTTGAATATTTGTGGACATGTCACTCGTTGAATTGCAAATTTTCTGAAGGACTGTAATTCTGTGGAAGAGCACAGAACAGTGAAATTGGTGAGGTGAAAAATTATGTTTCAAAAAGCAGGGCAGAGAGCTAAATTAAAGGAACAGCATAGTACTGTGTATTTACGCAAAAATAAAGCATTGCGAAAGCTCTCAGACAACAGAGGTCTCTTCATAGTTCATACAGGCAGTATCAAATGATTACACTGTTCAAGATATTTGTTCTTTTCTCTTTTATCTGATGGGAATATGCCATTCCATCATTTAATGAATAAAAAGTAACTAAATTTAAAAACATCAAACTTTTTTTTTTTTTTAATCAGGCTTCTAGAGTACATTCTCTGTCCTGTCTGAGTTATTACTGTAACACACCCGATGTGACGGTTGTATTTCAGCGGTCTGGCGGCATTGCTGGTGTAGTTTTGTTTTCGTGTTACGGTGAGAGCGCAATCAAGCAGCTCGTTATAACTGCGATGTATAAATTATGCGACCACGGGCGTTTGCAATTTATGCAAGTGGACATGCAATCAGTTCAAATTAAAGCGCAGGGGATGCGCTTAAAGTGGTCGGGAAGCTAAAGGGGGAGACGTGCTTCCGACAGCAGGGCGAAAAGGGGTACGAGTCTCTCTCCTTCATGCACACGAGCATTCGTGCGCGCTCACACTCTGCACACACGCATGTGTTTGAAATACTTACCCACTGGGGAGCTGCAGCCGTGAGGCTGGTTTCTTTTGCTTTCACACATTGGTTTGTGGTAAAAGGGGATTCAGTTCCAGAGCACAGTAGAGGTGTGAGCATGTGCAGTCCGGCTCTGCACCTGTGAACAGTGGCATGTGGCTTTGTTTGGTCATTATTACTTTTGCATTTTTCTTTTTTTTTTTTACCTTACGGGCTTTTCGCTATTTTTCTCATGTACTGCCTGATATAGGTTTACATCAGCTTACAGAAACATGGATCCATCCATGAACAAAGCAAGAAGATGTAATTCATTAAACCTAACAGCAACCCCAGAGATACCTGCAGAGAAGGACACCAGGCTTAAACAGTTGAACATCTGACACAGCTGGCTGCTGCTAGGACCCCAGCCCCAGTTATGCTGACTGACTGAAGTGGATCTCTGTGAGGCTGCAGAGCTTTGAGCACAGAGGACATAGAGCTCCCCGGTTCTATAGAACATAGAACATAGATCACTGTTGTTACGTCATAATGACGAGTCCCACCCATACCCCTCACGGCCGTTTTGGCCAACTTCCCTGGATCCCAGTGCACCTGTGTTATACCATGTAAATCAGAATTTCCTGGCCTTCACTATAATTGTTTCTGTAATTATTTTAGTTATGTTGTATGATTCCCTTTGCATATTATGTCGTGAGTCTCTGTCAGCTCATTGAGAATCCGATTCTATAGCCATTTCAGTCATCTGAATCTCATTTTCCAATGGAAGAACTATATGAGTCAGTAGCTGATTCAGTCATATGAATTTCATTCACCTCAGAAAGAGCCATGTGAATGGCTCAATCCTCTAAGCTGATTCAATCATCTGAATCTTATTCACAAATGGAAAGAGCCATATGAATCAGCAGTTGATTCATTCCTCAAGATCTCATTTGCCACTGGAAAAGTCATTTGAATCAGTAGCCAAATCATTCATTTGAGATTCATTTGTGACTGCATACTGACATATCACAAGCCACACACTCACTGACTGGCAGACTTTGGAAACAGACAAGCAGGTATGTAGCAATACTAAGAGTCATTGTCAAGAATAATGACTGTTGTGCAGAATCAAGAAATAAATCCGTTTCCTGGTGAATCATTTGTCATTGTTTATGTAAAGTGTTTCTCAAAGCAATCAATAATTCCCAAGTTGTTTTGTACTAATATATAAGGACATATTTTACATTCTCTCTCTCTCGCTCTCTCTCTCTCTCTCTCTCTCTCTCTCTATATATATATATATATATATATATATATATATATATATGTGTATGTGTGTGTGTGTGTGTGTGTGTGTGTATGTGTGTGTGCGTGTGTGTGTGCGTGTGTGTGCGCGTGTATGTGTGTGTGCGTGTGTGTGTGTGCGTGTGTGTGTATGTGTGTGTGTGTGCGTGTGTGTGCGTGTGTGTGTATGTGTATGTGTGTGCGCGTGTGTGTGCGTGTGTATGTGTGTGTGTATGTGCGTGTGTGTGCGCGTGTGTGCGTGTGTGTGTGCGCGTGTGTGTATATGTTGTTAATGATGTAATTATCTTGATCACAGACAGTAGCAGATAGCAGCTGAAGAAGTGCACTCACTCTCTTCTTGCCATAATTCTGCTGTAGTCTTCCCAGTGACATATTTATGAATGTAGAGTAATCCCGGTGTCACGCTGGTGGCCAGCATCTGACTGCATTATCTGCCAAGCTACCTCAGTTGTCATACTGAGACTTGACCTGGTGTGTTCTCTCTCTCTCTCTCTCTCTCTCTCTCTCTCTCTCTCCCCCCTACCTCTCTCTCTCTTTCTTGCTGTCTCTCTCTCCATCTCTCCTTCTCTGTCATACCACACATAAAGATATTCACAAAGACACCAGTATATACATACATAAAGCATGCATGCTTGTACAGAGGAACACGGTGTCTGTTTAGATCGCACTTCCTTCCCAACACAGTTAGGTTGTGTTTTTTTCATCCGTTGGGGTACTGTCTTAACCTTCGCCCTCTCCCTGTGACCTCTCTCTCTGTCTGTCAGGAATACAGATATGAGATATATGTGCCTGTCTGTGTGTTTATAGTATACACAGAAGAGGGGTCAAATGATTTATCTGCTGTACTCATCTCAGAGCCAATAGAAAGTCTGTACTCTGCGTTCTGTTGTTGTAGTTAATGCATGCCCCGTGAACCTCTGCTTCGACTAGCCGGGTCCCAGTTAGCTCTCTTCCCATATAATGACCAAAATAACATAGTCCGCTGATGAAATATTCAGGACCGAGGCTGTGTTAGTATATATTTACGTGTGTGTGTGTGTGTGTGTGTGCGCTAGCGCGGGTGGGTTAGAAGTCAAACACACAGATAAGGGCAGTCTTAACTAGGTACTCAAAGAAACAACCATCCTAAGGGAAAGTGCTATTCAATCAAACAAATACCAGCCTTCCCAGATAATAATGGCACCATATCACATTACAGTGGCTTCTGAATTCAGCGCAAAATCATCAGGTCGTCATAATGGAAAAAGTCACTTCAGTGCCGTTAGAATGCAGCAGATTAATCTGGAAAGTATTTTGTTTATATTTGTTATTGAATAGCATTTTTTCTCCTGATGGCTCTGCAGTTTGATTGAATCTGTGTGCCTCTCCTAAGGGAAGCCCTTTACCTATGAGATGAGCCAGCCACACAGAGGCATTGTGGGAAACTCCCCACATTCCCCTTCATGCTGTCATCGAAACCCACGCTGAGGTCATGGCGTCAGCTGGGAGCCAAGCGTTTGTTGGTTTGTTAGCGTGTTTTCTTGCATGCTTTGAGCTGTCTCATCTCCCGGTGTCAGGGCGGTGGGATGCGTGAGGGAGACACGCAGTCACATGGATTTCACAAACGCGCCCCGGACTTTTGACTCTGTCAGGGGCGTTCTGTCAGCCGCCATGTTCCAGTGATGGGAACACAAGGTTCTCCCGCCTGCCTCTGGGTCTGCCTTGGCACACCTGACAACAGCTGTTAGCGCAGGTAGCAGGTACAGCTCCAGGTGTGGGGAACCTCTGAGGTTTTTTTTTTTTTTTTTTTTGAGATTATTGCAGTTCTGGGTCCAAGTTCAGCTCGTCTGGAGAATTCCTGTTGTGTGCGTACCCGACCTATGCACATTAATGAATGACAACCAGCCACAGACCTTGTGCAACCTTAATGGGAGCTTATGGTATGACTGTACATCCAATTCTCCATACCTCTGTAAGGAGCTCATTACTTCAGCCTCTCGGGAAATGGCTTTTAATCTCACAAAATCTCAATTACTGCACTTAATTGATATCCTTATTTGCTTAATTGGTCATTTTTTTCTTCTTTTTCAGGAAGGGAGTGACTTCCAAAAGAAGCATTTAGAAATTAGATTCTTCTTGCATGGTAATTACAGCCACTGTCTCATGGAATAGACAAAAAAACCCACATTTTTTGCACTGTCTTAACTAGTTTTCGTGTCATTCCTCCGATGAAGTTGGGAAGTCTTATTCTGACTGTGTAATTGATAGAACAATAAATGTAATTGTAGAGCAGTTATGAATGCTATCAATTGACAATATACTATAGCAGTCACGCGCTTGGATATTACATACAAGCAAAAATAAGAAACACACATATAAATATGTATGCATATATTTTAGCATGATCATGTACACACACTTGCAGGCACACTCACTCACACGCACACACCCCCACCCACACGCACAGCTAAAACAATTGGATTTCAAGTAAGTTTACACTTGCGCTAAATGTGATGATGTTCACCAAACATTCGTCAATCGAGACACCTCCTGCTCAACTTCTGAATTTTTTTTTCTGCTCTCAAAGTGGCTTCTTTTCAGCGGGCCACGTTGTTACAGTGCATCTCTCATTGATGAAGGAAGACGGCTCCCCATGATAAACTTTCCTTGCCACGTGTGAATTAATGAACATGCAAATTCAGTACAAAGACAGAGTAGTGTTTTTCTGAGTCACAGTGCTCGGTTGCAGTGGGCAGCCCCTCTCTCAGGCTCCCGATGCTGGATGGCCGACTGGGGCCTCCGACACGCGGAAGGTGATGTCAGAAACACCAGCGCATGCACTCCCGTGCCTGTCCTTTCTCTTTCTGAGCGCAAGAACATTTAAAGCAATTAAGAAGCGTACAGTTTGCTGCAAAGTGAGCCTGAATAACATGTACAAGTCTTTCTTTAACACAGCGGCTGGCAAACAATAAGTCAGGCTGAGTCCCACTCCAAAGCCTTTTATCTCTCTGTAGATGCACCCTCTGGTATTGATTCCTTATTGACCTGTAAGGTCCGTTGCTAGAATGTGCTCTCTCTCTCCCCCTCTCTCTCTCTCTCTCAGAAACCCTCTAAGTGATTTCGAGAAAGCCAAGGCTCTGACATTGATTTCTTTTCTCTCTTTCTCTCTCGCACCTCTTCTAAGGAGCGTGACACACGCTCCAGAGATGAAAAGACATCGCTGCTGTTGTTTAAACTGTGTCCAGATTCCTGGCTGATCTCAGGCCTGATCCTAACGAGTGGGTGCTAATTTTACACTCACCCGCCGAGCGGAGGGGGGGGGGGGGGGGGGGTGACGGCGCAGTGCTGAACAGAGATAGATCGCGCTGAAGGAGGTGTAGGCCATGTCTCTGCCGCATGGAGCAGCCTTGCAGAAAAAGTTCCTCTGTTGCATTTTCCTGACACTCAGCTTAAATTTCCAATAAATTAATGTAGGCAGTGTATGTCTAAATCAAGTGAAAAATAAGAAAATCTAAGAATACTGTCATTGCAACACTGTTCATGTTTTTTTTTTTTTTTATGTTGAGAACAGTGCTGGCATTACTCATGCTAAACCAATCAAAATTAGCAATAAACCACCCACCCCCCCAATAAAAAAAAAAAAAACACATACACACATTTTGTCCAATGAGAAGCAGCAGAGTGTTAATCCGGGAGGGTCAGTGGCACCGGAGAGAAGAAGCGTTTTCTGCAGAGGATTAGGTCTAATCTGAACCCCGCCATAACTGATCTGTCTGCTTCTGTAATTGAAATAAGATAATTATTCATCCCGCTCAACTAATTATATCCCTCCCCCACCTCACCCCTACTGCAAAAAGAAAGAAACTTAGCATCTTGGAGAACAATTTAATTGAAACAGGCCTGTGTTCTGTTAAAAGGAAGAAAAGAAAGAGAGAGAGAGAGAGAAAGAAAGAAAAACTCGAGGGGGAAATTCTCCCAGGATAACTCAGACCTCCTCTTGTTTGTAGTTTTGTTTGTTTGTTTGTTTGTCTATTTATTTATTTAATTATTATTTTTCCTTTTTTCTTTTCTTTTTGTTCTGTTGTTGTTTTCAATATCCCAGGAATCTTTAAACGGTTTCTAGTATTCTTTTGATCTCATTTAGAAAAAAAAAGAAAAAAAATGCCTTGAAGTTATTTTAATAATATTAACTTTTCCCCACTTTCTGAATGCTGTCTGTGGAATTCATCTTGGAGTGGGTGTCGTACGTCATAAAAAGTAATAAATGCATTCATAAGATAAATGAATAAATAATTTTTATGGGGAGAAATAGATAGTGATGTCCATTGTGGAGCATTATGTTATTATGAGAGAACGAAAATTCAAACCAGTGGTGTTTGCATGGTTTAAATCTGCACACAGAGACCTCAGAAAATAGAAGGAAGTGTAGGAGAGAAAAAGGAACCTTTAGAACATCATGAAGCCACACATTGCAAAACTGTTAACATAATTCATCACCATAATTAATTAAACATCATTTTGTAAATGTGAAAAAAAAAAATCTCATTCAAAACAACAGTATTTGGATCAAATTAGAAATTTAGAACATTAACTTAATAGTTTTTCTTTTTATTGCATAGTAAGAGTATCTTACAAAGTTTGGTACTTTATGTCTGATTAGGTTTCTAAAAATGACAAGCAATTTGATTTCTTATTGCAGCTCCCACTGTCCTCATCTGATCTGTTTAATATGTACATATATGCCTTTCTTCTTTGCTAAATGAAGTTTGACCATTCATTTCATAACTTCCACTGAAGATGATGGGAAAACACATGTCTGTCTGTCAGAGATCTGACACAGGCTGCCAGGGTACATTACTGGCTGTAATGGCCCTGTGTGTCTGACAGTGGAGCTGGTTGCCTGTTTTTCTGCAGGCTCTGCGAGGACCTTGTCCTCCCCTGACCGCAGTTTGTCTTGTCCACATGAGGCGTCTTAAATTACACTGTGAAAATGGCAACTGCACATGTCACATATGTTCCAGGCGAGCGGGACATGCATACATGGACATTTATAACTGCAGACACACTGACTCACACACATGGCTCACACATTCCTGCCCCCAGATACACAGGAACACACACGCGCACACACACACAAAGAAAAACATGGACGCACAAGCCCGCACACAAGCCCACACACGTGCACATGCGTACACACACTCACACACACAAACACACACACACACGCACGCATGCAAAAACCAATTCACATTCCTTCACAGAGGTCTAGCTGCCAGAGACAGAGACAGAGAGGCCCGTGTTTCCAAATGCAGTATCATATTTGTAAAATTTCCTGAGAGGAGGAAAATATAAGAGTTTTGACAAATCATACTTTACCAGGGAGGACCACAAACATTTTAAAATGTGCCTCTCAGGTGAGTTATCAGAGCAAATGAAGAAAATGGCACAGTTCTTCACTGCTCAAGACAGCTGTCCTGCTGTTTTCATATAAAGGAATTGGTGGCTGTGCATGAGGAAATGTCCATTATCAATATGCTGTTGAGACACAAAAGATAGATTTGTGTTAGGATGAGTGGTCAGCTGCTGGAGAGGCTCCATGTGTGTCCCTCCAATGATGTGCCTCAGATCACACAGATCACATTCTGTTCAAGCAGTCCTTTGACAGATGTGTTTCTGGACATGCCGCTTATGTTGTTGACTTCAGAAATCGGAGACATCTGGAATTCTTGTATACAGGAACAGTACCTAGTCCTCAGAGTTGCTATATCTTGCAATATAGTATATACAGAGTTGCTAAATTTTTGCATGTAATGAAAAAAAAGTTCCATCAAACTGTGTTTTATTTGAGCATGGGCATGTTTTACTGTTACTAGTAAATCTACAAACACTACTGACATCGCCTGTTTCGACAAAGTTGTGCCTTTTTTTTTTTTTTTTTGTACTGGTGCTGTCCACATTGCTGTGTCACAGTGAGGATCTGCTGTTGCCGTGGACTGTTGGTGTAGCTGACACATATGCAGCTCAGTGCGACCAGTTTAAGAATCCTGATTCGGGACTCGCTGTTGCCGTGGACTGTTGGTGTAGCTGACACATATGCAGCTCAGTGCGACCAGTTTAAGAATCCTGATTCGGGACTCAACCGGTTTGCTTCACAGTAATGCTGGCACTGCGTTCACACCGGAAAATTCCGTGCAGCGCTCAGTAGACAGTATATAAACAGGTGAAATATATATATTTCATATATATATATATATATATATGTACAGTGCTGGCCAAAAGTATTGGCACCCCTGCAATTCTGTCAGATAATGCTCAATTTCTCCCAGAAAATGATTGCAATTACAAATGTTTTGGTAGTAATATCTTCATTTATTTTGCTTGCAATGAAAAAACACAAAAGACAATGAAAAAAAAATTAAATCAATTATCATTTTACACAAAACTCCAAAAATGGACCGGACAAAAGTATTGGCACCCTCAGCCTAATACTTGGTAGCACAACCTTTGGACAAAATAACTGCGAACAACCGCTTCCGGTATCCATCAATGAGTTTCTTACAATGCTCTGCTGGAATTTTAGACCATTCTTCTTTGGCAAACTGCTCCAGCTCCCTGAGATTTGAAGGGTGCCTTCTCCAAACTGCCATTTTCAGATCTCTCCACAAGTGTTCTATGGGATTCAGGTCTGGACTCATTGCTGGCCACTTTAGAAGTCTCCAGTGCTTTCCCTCAAACCATTTTCTAGTGCTTTTTGAAGTGTGCTTTGGGTCATTGTCCTGCTGGAAGACCCATGACCTCTGAGGGAGACCCAGCTTTCTCACACTGGGCCCTACATTACGCTGCAAAATTTGTTGGTAGTCTTCAGACTTCATAATGCCATGCACACGGTCAAGCAGTCCAGTGCCAGAGGCAGCAAAGCAACCCCAAAACATCAGGGAACCTCCGCCATGTTTGACTGTGGGGACCGTGTTCTTTTCTTTGAAGGCCTCGTTTTTTTTCCTGTAAACTCTATGTTGATGCCTTTTCCCAAAAAGCTCTACTTTTGTCTCATCTGACCAGAGAACATTCTTCCAAAATGTTTTTGGCTTTCTCAGGTAAGTTTTAGCAAACTCCAGCCTGGCTTTTTTATGTCTCTGGGTCAGAAGTGGAGTCTTCCTGGGTATCCTACCATAGAGTCCCTTTTCATTCAGACACCGACGGATAGTACGGGTTGACACTGTTGTACCCTCGGACTGCAGGACAGCTTGAACTTGTCTGGATGTTAGTCGAGGTTCTTTATCCACCATCCGCACAATCTTTCGTTGAAATCTCTCGTCAATTTTTCTTTTCCGTCCACATCTAGGGAGGTTAGCCACAGTGCCATGGGCTTTAAACCTATTGATGACACTGCGCACGGTAGACACAGGAACATTCAGGTCTTTGGAGATGGACTTGTAGCCTTGAGATTGCCCATGCTTCCTCACAATTTTGCTTCTCAAGTCCTCAGACAGTTCTTTGGTCTTCTTTCTTTTCTCCATACTCAATGTGGTACACACAAGGACACAGGACAGAGGTTGAGTCAACTTTAATCCATTTTAACTGGCTGCAAGTGTGATTTAGTGATTGCCACCACCTGTTATGTGTCACAGGTAAGTAACAGGTGCTGTTAATTACACAAATTAGAGAAGCATCACATGATTTTTCAAAGGGTGCCAATACTTTTGTCCGGCCCATTTTTGAGTTTTGTGTAAATTGTAAATTGATACTTGATTTGACTTTTTTTTTCTTTCTCTTTTGTGTTTTTTTATTGCAAGCAAAATAAATGAAGATATTACTACCAAAACATTTGTAATTGCAATCATTTTCTGGGAGAAATTGAGCATTATCTGACAGAATTGCAGGGGTGCCAATACTTTTGGCCAGCACTGTATATAAACAGTTTCTGCCTCCTACTGTCCTCCTGAATGGCAGAAGTCATGACAGAAGTCACAAATGCTTACTTCCATTGATGCCTGCCTCGATATTTGATCACTTTCTTATTGGGGAGTAATAACACGGAAAAAATATCAATTATGAAAGTTGCATTAAAGAAACCTGACTGAGCTGTCCTTTTGGCAAAAAGTATATGTCACCTGCTACCTTGCAACATCTCAAAATAAGGGCAAGTTAACAAATCTAGAAATGAGAAGGTAAAGACGAAGGTAAAGACCTTTATTTAGCTTGCAATATTTAATTAATTTCAATCTTCAGACTTTTGCTTCCTACCATAACTGGATATGATGAAAAAAATACTCATAAATGAAATGTATAGGAAAATGCAACAACAATCTGATAGCTTGTTAAATAGATAGTGAACAAGGAAATGGTTGACTGGTAAAAAAAAAATAGAAATAGAGGAGAGGAGTGAGTATGCACATCATGTGCTGTAAATTGATGCTAAATTTTTCTTCACTTGTTTTGGAAAGTAACACTAGCCAGCTAGTTAGTTAGCTACTCTAAAAGGGACATTTTGAGAAGGATTTCATGAAAAAATTCTGCTTGCAGCTGTAAGATCCAGGCCAAGGAGCAATTCCTACAGACTAGCTGCCACACGAGGCTGCCTGAAGCTGGATCCCTGCTAGCTAAAGTCATAGAGTTTGTCTATTAGTGTGAAACCATCCACCATGCACCATTTTATTATTTATTATTCATTTTTATTATGAAATATTCATTTCTGTTTGCATTCATATACATATATGACAGAGTAAGAAAGAAATATCACATACGATATCAGAGATACACAGATTTCACAGATTTACTATACAGTAGACTTAAGAATGTTCATTGCTGAGCTATTTTGCCATATCCAGGCAGTAGCTGAACAGTTAGATTTTTTTCTCAGTGTTTTTGATCTCAGGATAGTTCTCTGAAGGCTTCTGAAACCACAGCAATTGCACACTGTGATAAATCTCATTATGTCCTGCAATGCATTCTTTTGCTTCTCTTTTTTTCCTCTTTTTTTTGCTCCTCTGCAGTGAATTTGCATAAACATGAAGTGAATATCCTAGGATTGCATATGCATGAAGCCTCACGCACTGCCAGCACAGAGGCAGAGAAGGTAGCTTTTTCTCAACTGCGTCGTCTGAACTGCGTCGTCTGAGCTGCGCTTCATGCATGGTAGATCCCGTCGCATGGATAGTGCACGGAGCAGTGGGTTTGCAGTGCTGCACAAGTGCAGAACTGCGTTTAGACTTAGGCTGTGTGCTGTCATTATCACACGACAACAAGACATCACCAGATAAACTGGCAAAGGCTGGTCTCGGGATGAAGGGGAATTTTTAAATTGATTTTCCATATTTCGTAATGTAAATTGCTGAAATATTGTATAGCAGTGCTTTTCAACACAACTCTGCATACACTCTCGTCTGGCACCTAATTGAATAATCATTCAAAGAGGATCATTCATGCACATGCATTTATGAGTGTATAGGCGTATCAGTCACATATCAGACATTTTTAAAAAGGCATTGACAGACTGTACAGTAGAAATACATGATGTGATGGTAGTAGTATTATGATATGATAAATTACTCGCAGCGATAACGATTTGCCTGATTGCTATTTTTAATGACGTTTTCATTTAGCTCCCATAATCCATATCTTATGTCTGGTAATTGAGGTCTGTAAAGTATCTGAGAAGTTCTTCGCTGAATGAGAAAGTCTGGCACTCTGACCTTTGAAGATTGTGATCTGAACTTAAGTGTTTCATAAGCCACAGATTTCAAGTGGAGCCTCAGAGGAGAACAAAATTGATTTCTCCCTCACTGGCTCTAATTTTGACAAAGTTTACAGATTTTTTTTTGTGAGTCCTCTTAAAGCGCCAGTCTGGGGGTGCTGAAGAACTGTCCTTTTCTGTGGTTGCCCTTGTGCAAAGTACCTCTGCATTATGCAAACATTTACAAAATATCAATCACCCAGCACCCAGACGCTGCAAACAGCACTGTTTATTATCTGTAATACTTAGGTAAATAGATAAATAGGCGAAGAAAAAGATATTAGCTTTTAGATCGGGGCTTAAGAGGAGGTAATGGGATTTGATATTGTCATGATGACTGTAAACCCTTTATTCCAAGGACTGCTCTCTAGCTCAAAAGACATTGCCGTCAATATGATAAAGACAGGGACTCTGACACACTGATTAACAGAGCTCCACAAAGGAGTAGTCAATCAGCCCTGCATGGTGACATTCAATGCACCCGTATATTTGTAAAGAAAAAGCCTTGGTGTTATAAATGAGAGGCAATCTTTTGGTACTAAGTAGCAGGTTACCATCTGAATAGGGTGGACACATGTCACTGAGGTTTTGTTGTGTTAATACAGTATGTACTTGGCTGTCCAAATCCTCAGTCTGTTTTTTTTTTTCTTTTCCCCAGAACTACGCTTTCTTTTTTTCAATTGGGCAATGTATAAATAATTATGCTTCTCATATACAGTATTGCAAAAAAAAAAACTCCCCAATAGTATTCAACAAGGTTCAACAAGGTTCTCCCTGGTTGAGTAAACTAATGTGCCAGACAAATTAAAAACCAAGACAAGTGCCCTATGTACAGTATAAACACTTGCCAGACAAATAATACATGAAGATTCTAATGACCGGAATGTCTTGAGCAGATTAATCTGTAATGAATTTCTAAATACCAACTTTAAACT
>NC_050597.1:2655000-2667500 GCF_013368585.1 Megalops cyprinoides | reverse complement strand
TTTCATAGAGCATACATTTACTGTTGCAGCCATTTCAGGTGGACAAGCCTAGAAAATTAACCAAGAAGCAGGAGAGAGAAAAGCAAAATAAAAAAAAACATTTCAAAGGGAAAATCAGGCAGGAATGAACAGCTTCATAATTCCCTCAAAAATAAATAAATAAAACAACTAAAAATCCCATTACAGAGGAAATTGAAGGCCTTTGTTCTTAAGCATTTTGGTTATTTAGATATTTCCCTGATGGTGAGTGAGATTCTTCTGGCCTGAGGTATCCAGATGAGACAAAAATTAAAACACCATATGCTCTGAAACGTTACCTTGGTGGTGTTCAAACACTTGTGCAATTTCTTTCAGTGCCGAAATGCCTATCATTAGTGCTGCAGGTTTATTTATTTATATTGCCTGATTATTTATTTATTTTTAACTGGCGGCTAATTTTTGCTAAAAGGCAGAATGTTGTTGTTCTTTCCCCTTAACGCATTGAGCACTGCAGAGACGGAGAGGAGGATGAAACTCGGGGAACACAAATATGCACATGGGGTTTCGAGCTCGGGATTTTTACACAGCAAGCAGCAGAAGCTCACAAGCATGCAGAGATGTACATGATCTGGTCTGTACCGCCAAATCACAAAGACAGTCTCATGGGGTGGGGGGTAAGCAGCATATTAGCATGTAACAGAAAAAAAGGAGCCAGGAGTATATTTGATTTGTTGGCTCAATGGAAAGTTTCTGTAAAAGAGCGCTCAATCTCCATCTAGCAGGGTATTAGAGGCAACGTTCCCTCCCGCCCCACCTCATGCACTTAATTGTGTGTTTTCAACCTTCTATTGAAGGCTAATTTAGCTATAGATTGAAATGAAACAGCTCTGGCCTCAGATTTTCTGGCAATCAAGACTCCAATTTGACTGTGTTTTCTCAGCAGACATTAATGATTCCAAAGCTAACACTCATTGTTTGAAGTGACATAGCAGGCCTGGCATTTACTTAACCTTTTGTCTTATGTACAAGTCTGAGTCAATGCAGAATCCACTCTTAATTAATATCTTTTCTTCCTTCTGCCATCATTTCTTTCCTGAATATGCAGGGACAATTCTGCGTGCGCCCAAATATAAAAGGAACAGAGAATATTTTATTCAATCAAATTCCCTTTGTTTTAATTTTTTTTCTTCTTGAAATGAAAAATTAAGTCAAATTTAATAACCACTCAGAGCATTTCCACGGGAGCAATTAAATCAAAGGAAACGGTAAGGTCCTTTCTCAGATATGATGTTGGGAAGTGGAACTCAAAAGAAAAATAGAATTGCAAATGTTAGAGTGAATTGCATCTGCCATTTTATCATTTGCAGCGTTAGGCTGTTCTTACACATTGCTCCGGTTTGAATAGTTTGTCTTTTTTGGTACACCAGTCTGGCTATTCTTAACTGATGCTCAAAATTGTAAAAGTGTGGCAAGTTTCAACCCTCAGTGTGTGTGTATGCACATGTGTGTGTGTGTGGGTGTGCGTGCCTGTGCGCGCGTGTGTGTGTGCACGTGCGTGTACGTGTGTGTGCGTGTGTGGGTGTGTGTGCGTGCGTGTCTGTGTGTGTGTGCGTGTACGTGTGTGTGAGAGTGTGTGTGTGTGTGAGTGTGTGTGAGTGTGTGTGTGTGTGTGTGAGTGTGTGTGTGTGTGTTCATGCATGCATATGTGTCAGAGTGAAAGGAAGGATAATACAGTGGCATTTCCGCGTTTACACTGTCTGCGGGTATTTCTTTGCAGATATGTAGCTGTTTCATGAGCAGAGTACAGGCCCGACCTGCTACCAGTGTTTCACTCTTCACAACAGCTCATAATGAGTGTCTCTTAGCCGTCTTTTCAGTCTAGTATCATCTGTTAGACTGTAGTTGTTGTGTTACTGCCAAGCACAAAGAAATGATACGTGCTGATCGTCTCTCCTTATGTGACATTGACTTACATAAAGTGACCCTAAACTATAGACTCATTTAAGCACTTTGATACCTACAGGTCTTAGGTCTATATGTTTATATGTACCTGTATAGGTACTTCAACAACAAAAAGAGTAGAGTACTGAACAGTGCTCTTACTGCCAGCAGATCTGCTGCATGCATGGACTTCCATTGAAAGTGAAATTGTGGTGTCAGTCGTGGTGATAATGTAGCGCGTTTAAAAAGCTCTGAATCCCAGCTGAGTGTTGACCTGTGTTAGTGCTGCCGTCCCCACTCAAGGCCTAGTGCAGCCTCTCTGTCATGGCCTCAGGTAGAATGGAATCTAATGGCCAATGGGGAGAGGAGAAGAAGAAAGCAAAAAAAAAAAAAAACACTGTAGGTGCAATTAAAATGTATTCAAGAATTCTGCTTTGGAAATGATTACCATGGCAACAAACAAAAGAATGTGTGATTAAAAGAGGGGTTGGCTATGAATAATTTAAAAGCTCACATTGTAGAGAACTGCCTTAAACTATCGTGTATCTGTGTTTTCTTGTTGTGCCAGGAGCAATAGAATTGCCCCTGACAGGGCAGGGCGGATATAGTTTGGGCTGTTAGAGGAGAATTCAAAGGACACAAAACTCACTGCGTTCGTCTGATCCAAATGATCCATGTTTAAATCTGAAATAAGTAAGGCCGGAGCAATTCAAAACCTAGTACAGAAACAATTTTACTGTAATGCACTAAAAGTAGATTTCCAGATTTTAAAAAGTCCAGTAAATAAAGTGACATAGTTTATACAGTGTGGATTTACATTAGTGTAATTGGACAGTTTAAAATATGTTCCCATTTTGCGTAAATATTTTTCCTGGATTTGCAGTTCTAACTGACTGGCTAAGTACCACCACATTACTCATCTTTCAGTATGTTTATGCTCTTAGTTGACCTTATTATTTTTGTTTCTGGGATTATATTTATTGTGTGTTAGTTTTGCTTTTGTGGTTATATTCTGCATGGGTAGATGGACAGACCCAATAATTAGTATTAAACCTGATCCATTTCTGTCAAGAA
This sequence comes from Megalops cyprinoides, assembly GCF_013368585.1. Lineage (NCBI taxonomy): Eukaryota > Metazoa > Chordata > Actinopteri > Elopiformes > Megalopidae > Megalops > Megalops cyprinoides. Next base: position 2,664,506 of record NC_050597.1, on the reverse strand, counting down.
ATTGTCAAGTAAACCTTTTGTTAATTATTCAACCAGTTATACAGATTGTCTGCTCTTAGGTGATAGGATAGTTTATGTAACACAGGCAAACAGATAGATAGATAGACAGACAGACAGATATATAGATGACCCATTCACAGAAACTTGTGTTAAACATCCATGAGAAAATTCCATTGGCAAAGACACAGTGTACTGAAATAAGACACATTGTTTTTCATCTGCGTTGTGAAAAATGCAGTGGAACATCACTCCATCGGTCCCTCAGTGTGAAGGTTTTTATTTTGTTATTCAGATGCAGAACGCAGCAGTGTGTGTGGTATACAGGAGACAGTGATCAGGTGGCTTCTCTGGAGCCAGGCTTCATGGGAAAGCCAATGATTAGTATTATTATTTTCGTCCATCAAAGGCAGCACTTAAAGATGATCATGGTCTTTCCACAGATTGGTGCTTTAAATCCGCATTCACAAACCACTCCACTCTGCTCTGGCGGTTCTCGAATAAAGTGATAGTTGAGGGACTAGGGTTCAGAACATGTCCAAGCTGATGTAAGGAAGTAAGAAATGAAAACATCGCCCTCAAGATCTTAAATAAACAATGAAGTGCCTTTGCTTGGATGTAGTGGCCCCTTGCTTTTCCCATATCCTGCTGCCTCTTCAAGAGGAGAGAAGGCCTGGGTCCCAGATCCTGAGGATACCCCGTTCTACAGAGCGAAGGATACTTCCTCTCTCTCTCTTATTCCCCCTCTCCCCCTCTACCTCTCCCCTCTAGCTCCCTGTGTGTACATTATCTAACATACACACTGCGTTTGAGTTGTGTGAATGTTTGAAATGTGTGACAGAAATAATTTATAATGTCCCCATATACAGAACAAATAAGGTTATGAGCTCACAAGGTCTCTGCGAAGTTTGGCCTTGTTAAAAAAGAGAAAGAGGAAAAAAAAAAAGCCACAGGGTCTGGAGATATCTCCCCTCATCATGTGCCGGGTTTATTACTCTCTACTTCCTAGAGGTCTCCCAGCTGGACAGAGAAGAAAAAAAGAGCAAGGTCAAACACTGGTCAAATATTTCTGCTCTTGTGCTTTTTTTTTTCTTCAAGCACAGCGGTCATCACTGAGAGTTACACAGTTTGCTCTGACGGCCCGGATTCTGGTGTGAATCGGAGGTGGCTGCGTTTGGAACAAGTGGCCAAGCAGCTTGTGCCACAGTTCAAAGTGGCAGAAAAGCTGCAAAGACGGCTTTAGCAGGGGCAGATACACGAGCGGCGGTTTGATATACTCCCACATCAAGGCGAATAATGATGGCACGATGGCACTCCATGATCTTACATAAGACCATCAGAGATTAAAATGTAAGGATAATTATGGCAGCCCGGGCCTTCCCTGCTGCGTGCGCACACACAGGCATGGGATTTAAATGCCGTGCGCTCCCAACACAGAGGGGGAACACCGCTGAGAAGGTAATTTAAGGAGAAAATTCTTCCAAATTCCCTCAGATACGATTGTGGCGCGTGTATGCAGCATCACGTCCCCGCCTGGTCGGCCCCTCGCCGAAGATGAACACCATAGCAATTAATTGTTCTGGGTTTTAGGTTTATAGCTCTTTCGTTGACCAAAGCTCTGGGAATGGTTTGTTCTAGCCATTGGTATCTAAATTAAATTGTCTTTATCTCCAACAGGAAAAAAGGGGAGGGAGAGAGAGAAAAAAATTAATTTGGTAGATCAAAAAAATATATTTAATTTTTCAACACATCAAACAAACTTTTGTTCAGGCAGGGTATACTGAGGCTGCTCCTTTTTTTCTTAATTAAGAAAGCATTCTATTATTAAACCAGATGAAAAGGAAACATCAATTCAAACAGTACAGTCGTGTTCGACTACTACTAATCTTTTGGTAATTATTTTTTAATTGAATCTTTTGAACACAAAAGCCCTGAGCAGATGCTTGCGTTACTTGAGTCCCCCATCACACCCGGCGCCGCGTTCCAGAGAAGCTTCCCGGCGCACTGGCAGCAAGAGGAAGTTTGAGAAAAAGGGACGAGGAGAATTAAAAAGTGGGGAAGAGAGAGGGAGGGAGAGAGCGCTCCACAGAGATGGAAAAGAACAGCTCAGCAGTGTGACTTCTTTAGATGATCACACGCGCACAGACTCGCAGCTCCGTCGGAACCGGGATTTTGCTGATATACACAATACGTTCCCAGCAGAAAGGTCGGGCGGTATGAATTGAAACACAGATCGGCACAATTTTACTTTATCGTACCCCCCCTCCCCTCTCCCCCCGCCCACCCCCCCCCCCCCTCCATCCCTCCCTCCCCCCCTCCCTCCCCAATCTTCTTATAACCCAAAAAGTGGCTGGACAAGCGTAGCCTCCAAACTTTTAAACTTGCCATGTGCGGATTCACTGAACTATATGTGATTAGTCGTTTGGAGGTATGCTTAAAAAGTACATTAATAAGACCTGATGCAAAGTTGGAAGGCTTTGGGGGAAGGGAAGACATAATGGGGAGACTTGATTTTTTTTTCTGACATTTGATATGCTCCTGCAGCGGGAATTTCTCCAGTCCGCGCTCAGATTTTTCAAAGTGCTTAAGACGGCAGGGGGAAGATGCAAAGAAGGGCTTATTTAACAGGGAAATAAGGATGAGGCTCGGTAATAAAGAGAAGTCTTTAACTTTGGGCCACAGCGCGTGTACCATAATCACGTACACCCCAGACCCAGATAAACCAGGCAAATCACATTAAAGGTGCATTATATGTGTGGTTACGGGACGCTCCACGGCAGAATGGCCGTGTATCAGAGCAGTCCTCTATCACCAGCTCCCCCCGCTCTTATAATCATAGCTGTCACCACGAATTCTGAAAAACATGATTTATTTCTCGTCAGGAAACAGGGAGGTGGGGGGGGGGGCAGAGGAGGCTGTGTACACCTCCTTCACTCCAACATGTTCCCAATTTACACACAGAGGTAACAATGGGCCCCATCTTCTCCTGCGCAATGACTTTGCCGCGGTAATCTCTAATAGCAAGTTGTCAGACCGCATAAAATGCCTCAAACTTTACTGCTGGCTGAAGTTTGATCACAAGGGCGCCGCTGTAAAAAAAAAACTAAGTAACTAACTAAATAAATAAATAAATCAAATAAAAGAGCACAATTTTTACAAGCTGTCCCAGAATTCAGGCTGCCTTGAGAACAGGGAAATATCAATCCAGTGTCATGGCCTCTTCAACAGAAACTTGCATACCTCTGCAGACATCAGACAGAGATTCCATCACTGACTGAGGCAGTCTTTAGTGTTGCGCTGAAAAGCACACAGTCTATTATTGAAAAGACGGCCTGATTACTCAGGTACCAGCATCGTCATCTGAAGCACAGAGTGTTGCTCAGGGAGGGAGAAGGGGACAGAGCAAATATCTGTAAACAGATACTACAAATAACTAAAATTCATAAATAACCTTCAGAAAAGTCTTCTGTCACATGATGTCCCTGCTCTGCAGAAAGGCTTGTCAGTGAAATTAGAGGTTTGTGACCGTCATTCACGCATGCAGTGAAGGTCTGTGAGCCTGCCACAGCCTTTGAAGAAATAAAAGGCCTTTATTCTTTCTGCTCATAGGGACAGGAGGGTGTTTTATTCTGTTAGAGGAGCTCTGTCAGAGAGAGGAGGCAGAAGGAGCCAGGGAGAGACACACACACACACACACGCACACACACACACACACACACACATACATACACACGCACGCACACATACACACACACACACATACATGCATACACACGCACATACACATACATACACACATACACACACACACACACACACACACACACACACACACACATACATGCATACACACGCTCACACATACACACACACACACATACATGCATACACACGCACACACATACACATACATACACACACACGCACACACACATACACACACACACACACACACACATACACATACATACACACACACACGCACACACATACACACATACATACATACACACACACACACACACACACATACATACACACACATACATACACATACATACATACGCACGCACGCACACACACATACATACACACGCACGCACACACACATACATACATACATACGCACGCACGCACGCACGCACACACACACACATACATACACACACGCACACACACACACATACATACATACACACGCACGCACACACACACATGCGCGCGCACACACACACGCATGCATGTATACCCGCACACACACACACACACACACACACACTCTCTCCCTCTGTTATTTCAATAGGTTTAAGTGAGAGGAGTAGACGTGCGTGGGCCAGGCCGGACGAGGCTCTGATTTAACCCTGTCTAACCCTCTTTAACTAACAGGAATCAAGGGCCACAGCGTTTCTGCATGTGCGACAGGCAGCCAGACGCAGCAGCAGCAGCTAATAATCACTCAGAGAGAGTGTGATGAAGTGCTTCTGATGCGCTCTGCAGCAGAGCTGGTGGCGTGCCTCTAATGCCGTGTCAGGGTTTAGCGCAGACCGAGCTTTCCACAGGGCATCAGTGCAGGATCACGCCGATCTCTGACCACTTTCCTCCAGATTCAGTCCCCATTTGGCTTCAGCTGCGACCGGTATTAACATGTTCGGATGTGTTCCTCTTTACAGTGAAGCTGTCACAAGTTCAGCTATCGCCCTGATTAAGAAAAAGAAATACATTTGTATTGAAAAGAGCTAACTCTTGCGTTTAATGCGAGTTAAACACTAAAACTTGTTTAATCAAGAGGACAGTATAGTGGTAAACAATGTGCATTAGTACCCATGTTTAGTGTGGAATCAGTAAAGCTGAATGGTTTTACTTTGCCATTATCTGCAAAGTGTGAGTGGTTTGCAAAAACGTTGCTGTCCCCCTTTTTGTACGTCTAATCAATTTGCAGCAGGTTCACTTACCTTTGAAATTGACCGTAAGTGCGAACAGGCAGAACTGTGGATGCCCGAATCCTTTTGTAGAGAAACCTCTTCTTCAGATTTTACATTGCCACATCCTTGTATTGTACTTGGACATAAGGAAAAAAGGGGAAAAAAGAACAGGAAAAAAATCGATAGTGTAGACTTTGCTGGAGGCCTGCATATTACATTTTGCATAAAAGTCAGTCTTAATTTGGCTTTGATCATCATTTCCACAGATGACTCACTGAGGCAACTATCATTAGTGAAACGCCAGGAAAAAGAAGGACCTGGAAATTATTTTTCAGTCTCTGGACTAGTCTGTCTTTTGGGTAGTGTCATCTTTACACTCCACGGTGGGCACTTGCAGGGTACAGAGGACAGGGTGGAAATGTTTTCTGACAAGGGTATCAGAGGAGAGTAGAGGCTGTCCATCATTTTAAATCCTCCAATGAGAGAGGAGACAGCCGGACAGGGATGGAGGAGCTGCTTGGGTCTTGCTGGTGTCAAACTCAACTCTTCTCTCATTTTTATAACTGCATGTGTATTTAACTGTAATCATTTTACCGCGAAGCATGTCAAAATGCATATTGAAATTATTTATAGCAAAATTATGCTGATAAAATCCAGTTTTACAATAATCAGGCTGGAATGGTTGAAGGGGTTATAAGCATCTCTGGTGGCTGTGTTAGTCTCCCTGTGGACATCGCTCATTGGTCTTCACAGCGAAACCTCTGACCACAGTAATGAGACAGATACCCACCTTCTCACTATTCAGGCATTATTGGTACACACATAAATTGGAGCTGTTCTTGCAAGTCAGTGGGTAGTTAAAGGTTTTATTACTGAAAATGAAAGTTAAAAAAAAAAAAAAGTAAAAAGATAAGTTGTTGTTTAGCAGTTTATTGTAATCTGTGTAGCACATGTGTGAATCCAACTCAACAAGGAACATTGACCTGTTTAAATTACAGTTTAAAGCTGCAAAAATGAAAATCTTTTTTTTTATAATTTGAAAGGCGTTAAAAATAAAACCAGAGATGCATATCTCTCATCAGAAAGATAGTTATATAAATTATCACATCCCTGTAAGACAACCATGGTCGTGATCTTTATCTTGCGTGTTTTACAACAGATTTGAAGAATCAGTCCTCATTTGATCAAGAGGTTTTTTGGAGCGCAGTTATGAATGTCTAATAATATTCAAAATTAGATTGTACCGCTACAGCCTTTGATTAAAAACCACATTAGGTGCAGAAAAAATAGAAATATAATAAAATAATGAATTAAGACGTGAATGTAATTAATAGAAAGGACAGTTTCAGAGAGAGAAGAAGAGAGGAATTTGTCATCTGTTCCCAACACAATGCCATTGTTCTCCGGATATTCATAAGTCACAGTGTTATTAATGACTCGGGACTCTGTAGCACACATTTTTATTTCACTTCCATTTCTACATTTGCAAACTTTTGTTATCTGGGATGGAATTCTAGGTCTCAGGCGTGAAGCCGTCTCTGCCCGCACTCGGAAGGGGCTGATAGCGTTTGATAAGGCTCTGTTCTGGTTAAAAAGGAGTGGAGTTACTGGGTTGTGAACACTGACAGGCATGTCTGTAGCAGAGGCGTGGAGGGAAATCAGAGATGGGGCTCTCTCTGTTGAGACACAGCGATGTGGGGGAGCTGAGGCCGCTGTCACTCTTTAACATTATACAACCCGCTGTCCGCTAACACCCAGACCAGGGTGGACCTTGGCTCCTTTCTTTGCAGTGTGTGAACATATTAATATAGCCTTTTCCTCCCCTCCCTATATACAGAGGGCTTGGCTCTCTTTTGGCACTGAGGAATAAACCTTCACCTGCAGAAAGGCCACCAGTTTCGGATTTTGAGTCCAGGTCATTTAATTGACCTTGATTTTATGGGGCAATATTCGCCAAGAACAGGGAAGGCATGCAAATGACCGTAAATCAGACGCCTGCCAGATCTGTGTAATATATATGCTTATGCCCTGGGAGAACGACAGGCTCTGATTGGCTGAGCTCCGTTCTTATGGTGCAGTTTATTACCTCGAGTATTGACTTCTAAATGTGGTGTAGCCACAGTCAGAAGCAGCCCTGATTACAGACTGAAACGAAAGCCAGAAACACAACTCTTCAGCCTGTCATCAGCTGACTTAACTCAGTTGTAGTAATAACAATGTTATAGCTTACATGTGCCATATGCCATTTAACAACTTGCTAGTTAATTGCAAAATGAGTCTTTAAATTATGTCTTTCATTTTTTTGAGTATTCATTCCACCAACAGCTTACACCGCGCTCTGCACCTAGAGGACTTGAGTCCAGGCAAAACAACTGTGGCTGGCCATAGATCCTATATTAGTTTGATTCTCCTTTGACTGACGTCTTTATAAATGGAAATGTTTCATTAATTTCATTGCCAAAAATTGAAATGATAAGGTTTTCAAATGAAAGGATGTTTAAAAATTTTACTTTCTTCACCTTGAGAATATGTACAGCTCATAATGAAATGTTCTAGTTTTTCTCTTAAAAAAAAAAAACTTTTCAGAAGATTTTTATTTATTACATTTGTAATTTTTTATAAGTAACTGGGACATATGAAGAAGGACGTCCTGGGCTTGTGAACAGCAAAATCACACCATTTATTGTTCTGTAAATTCCAGTATACCCCCTCATCATGGGTCGTATCTGACATCATTTATTGCAATTTAAAGATAAAAGTGTATAATACTTCTCAAGTGTGGAGAGTACATGAACACTCTGCTATCAGAGGGAGTGGTGATTACAGGATTTAAAAGGTACCTCAGGCTGTTTATGTAAAAATTATTATATTTTTACCTTAGAATTATCACACACAGTGAGTGTCTGCTTGGAGTTGGAAATTGATTTTACATTTCAGGAAAAATGTCAATAAGTTTTCAAAAATGAACCCGAGGGGAAGTGGGCTTATCAAATCCATATCAAATGAGTTAAAGGCCTTTCCAGAGCATATTAATTAAGGCATGGTAAATTCACATGGCTTCATTGTGTCAGAGAATGACCCTCTGTGTGTGTTTGTGTGTGTGTGTGTGTATATAAAACGCCCATTTCAGGCTTTCTAAGACGGGGTATTTTGTGAATTTGGTCAGTGTAGAATGACAAGTAAGCATGCAGTGTTCTGAGACAGCCTGGAAAAAAAGCAGAGTTGAGTTTGCATTCATGTGGGAAGTTTTTGTATATATAGTCTTTCATATTTTTTTTCCAAAAACTGCAGTTCACTGACAAAATTAAGCCAGGCTAATACCTCTTTTTTCTGGTATGTACAGAAATCTGATATCAATTGAGACCTAGTTATGGTAGTCTAGACTGAAAGGATTACAGAGATCTAGGTTGGTGGCTGAATGCATGTACATTGGCCCCTTTCTAGGAAAACGTGAACTTTTCAGGCTGCGTTCCAGAGCCTATGGAGATGAAAGAGACATCAAATGCCATCAGCATGGGTACATTCAAAGACCTCCATATTAGAAACAGCCCTGAAAAAAAATGGTTTCACTGGAAAATTAAATCAAACTTTATAAAAAGGAACACCAAATGACTTGGACCATGTACAAAAGAATGAAAGCAAGAGAGAGAGAGAGAGAGTGAAAAAAAAAAAAAATAAGGTTACATTTCCCAGCACTTCAAATTTCAAATTTCACCTTGTAGTATGTTGACACTGCAGCAGTCTTGCTGAGAGGTGGCTGCTGGGAAATTGTTTCAGGAGGACACTAATGTCAGCAGCGCTTAGACACCCCGGTGAAATCCAGCCCTATCATCTGTAACTGTACCACACGTTCTCATGGCACTGTGTATGTGCACCAGCATTGTGCTCGGCGTGTGAATACATTTCTCATACGAGCTTCAGCATTCATTCAGTTGTTCTGGAAAAAAAAAATGTTGTGAATTAATCTGCATTCAGCCAGGGAAGTCTTTTCATTCCATACTTCAATCTTAAAATGAATTACCACATCTTTTGTCAAAGTACTTTAATCTTATTAGAGCGTACTAAAATGACAGAGTATTGTTCATGGAGATGACAAAGAGGAAGAATAACATTTGAACTACAATGGACCTGGAATCTTACTCAGTGAATTACATTAATTCTAAATAACATTACATTACGCTATTCATCAGAGGGAAAATGACATTTTCATTTCAAATCTATCAACAGCTTCATCAAAGGCTAAAGTGACAGTATGAATATGCTTCATAATGTACTTATCTTTCTGTGACACGTCGGCAGTCTGGGATTGAGGCTGGATCTCTGCTTGCCGAAAGTTTTGCGCTCCGCACACACAATGACGCCCGAATTGTGAGGTCCGCTGCTTCGTGCTCCATTCCCAGCAACCTCAACAGCTGTCCGCCACATCTGTCTGGCATTGTGATTCCTGTCCACGACCCATGATACAAACAATGACCCTGAATATGACCAAATTTATAAAGGAGGAACAGGACCGTTTTTATAAAGGAGGAATAGGACCGTTTTTATAAATGAGGAAGTTGTAAACACTTTAAGATAAAACTCGTACAA
>NC_050597.1:2642500-2650000 GCF_013368585.1 Megalops cyprinoides | reverse complement strand
ACATAAGTGTGGCTGGAATATCTTACCCAATCAAGGTCAAGAATTCTTCCTTTTCAGTGTGTTTTTTTTTCTCGAGCCCTTACAGAAATTTGCTGTAACACATTGCTTCCTGATCCCACTTCAACAGCTGAAGGTGAGACTGTGTTATGCTCAGCCCTAAACACAGCCTTTGAGTTTCTGTATTTAAGTACATATGGGTCATATCGGTCAGAGTCTTTTCAGCAGCGTGGCACTCTGGCCAGTAAGCCTCAAAGGGAATTGTCCACTTGGGCAAGGACCTTTTCTTGAATTGTCTCAGTAAATGTCCAACTGTACAAATAGATAACATGTAGAACTTATAAGCTTTAAAATCTACTTCTCTGTTTACCAAATCACTGTGGGTAAGAAGCTGAGAAAATGCAACATGGATAGTGCCATACCTGAGTCTGTTTATCCTCTTTGTCTTTGAATGAGAATTACAGCATTATACTGAAGACAGGTCCGCTGCTTTCAGAGTCACTGATACTCAGGCAGTAGCTTTTCGTTTGCAATATGCCCTATCAAACAAAAGCAGGTTACCAGATAAGGAGGTAAACCCCTCTTTACCTCTGTTCATGCTGATAGAACATCCATAAATTTGTTCATCGTTAGTTCATTTGTGAACCATGGGTATTATTTGAAATGTCATAAATTGTACGCATGTGCTGAGACTGCAGAATTCTTTATTTGGCAGAGGAGTCGGCTTGCTGGAGTTGCAGATGTGGTAGATGTGGTTTGGTGACCTCAGTGGACACTGCAGTTCTACATGCACCCACCTGTAATTGAGACTCAAGGGACTTTTTTTTTCCCCGTTTGTTTCCCTGATAATAATAGCACCATCTCCCCTTGCTGGCACCTAATCTTCGTGTAATATAACAACTGTTTCACTAACTCCAGCCATCTTCCATCAGATTTATGCCATTCTGACATGACAAAATAATCCCACAAATCTCAGGACATGGTTCCGGATAAGGATGTCAAAATGTACAAACACACCCTATGTCATTGATTTCCAAAATCTTGACACCAAAGAGCAATATTCGATGGATTTAAAAAAGCCACTGTCGTCAGTGTGTTTTATTTCTTTTTCTCTTTGCCGTCACTGCTGCCATGTCTCTGGTGCTTTACGTGGAAACAAAGCGCCGATCGCAGCTGCCGTGAATGAACGTTGTTTTTGGAGGCAGACATGTTTTGTGCCGTGGTCCCCTGCAGAACAGCCAGCTATCGGGCTTGTTAAGATGCCATTTCCCTCCTGCTGGCAGCTTGCTTTGTCTTCGATGTAAGGATTCGCCCGAGTGACGCCGTTGTCCTCCATGTGCGTGATTAGCAAGAATGTGAGTCAGAGGGACTCCTTAGCGGCATCAGTCCAACTTTGAGGCAACCATTGTGTTGCAATTAACAAACCACCACAGGGTTAATTGAGAAAGCAAAGTGCAGCAGGAACCACTATTCATAGTGTTGGTTTCCTCCCTGAAATTTATATCAGAGGCACAGCGGTAAGGGCAGGGCTTGTGGGCAAAATATGTCACTTGGAATAACGGTATTATTATTATTATTATTATTATGAAGCATTTTTTAACCAAAAATAAAGTAATAAATTATTAAACCAAATACTTCAGCTGTATTGTGTGTCGTGTCTGTATTTATGCTACTTTCAGGGCAGTGGTTTAAATTTCTGGCCCATATATGAGGTGTTTTCTTACACCAAAAATATATTTTCAAAAAATGTAACTTGGGCTGTATTTTCAAAAAGTGAAAATTGCTAATGCTGTATGCCAAAACATGGTCCTATTGACCAAAGTGATGGTTGTGGATCGTGTGCATTCGGTAGACAGGGACTTTCTACCCCACACTTGGGCAGGAAGAGCTGATGCAAGGTACATGCAATCCTCCGATATCCAGCCAACTGCTATTTAACACACTACAAATCCCATCATGCCCTGCAGGAGAGCCAACATCAAACGTAAGACTTGGTGCATCTTTCAGTGATGACAGCTTGGAAACTTACAGCCAACTAATGAAGATATGACTGTTTTGACAAACATTGTGCCCCCTTTTTTAAGGCTGAGGAACATTCCGCTTCCGTTTTTGCAAAAGGTGAATATTTTTGGTGGCATACATTTCAAAATTCATTGGATTATAAACACAATATCTACTGGATTGCTGTCACATCCGTTGTTGAGTGAGAAAATATTTGTTTTTAGTCATTGTTTGCTCCTTTTTGGTTTGATAAAGTATATTCTTATATATTTTTTTAAATCTTTCAAGGGGAGGTTGTCATATTCAGGAGCACCATCTACTCAGGCCAGTCCAGCATGTTTGGAACCACCTCAGCCTGGAGCGAAAACAGTGTGAAACGTGTCCTTCCTGCTGTGTTTCCCTGTGACTCCAGGGTGAGCTTTGGATGACCGCTGAGCGATCTGGCCATTCCTCGCGACGCGGGCAACGCCGCACAGCTTCTGAAAGTCGAAAGACGGAGACGTCCGTTTTAAAAAGAAGAGAATGCAAAGAGGATTTGGCCGGGGAGGTGAGATCTGAAAAATTCTCGTCTGTCTGTAATCCTCCCCCCTGGGTGAGGGGAGTGGGTGAGTTCTCCTCCACCTCGTCAGGCGAGAGCAGGGAGGGAAGCGAGGGGAGATTTCGCTGAAAGCTCGCTGGCGATACGCTCTGGAAGAGCATGAATAAATGCAGGATTCAGGGCCTGTGTTCCTGCACTGTGAGCAGAGGCTCCCGACTCCAGCTCCGCAGAAGATAAACATGTAAATGCACATCATTCATCATTCACATGAACACAACCCCATAAATAAATGAATAAAACACAACTGTAATTTTACACTTTTTTTTTTTTTTTTAATACTGTTGTGACTCTTAATGGTGATGCATAACACCATGTTGCTATCTTAAAAGAAAAGGGGCACTGGTAGGAAACATTTGGGTGAAAACGGGAGAAAATGTGAAGAAAATCTGACCAAAGTCAGTGATTTTGGGGGCTTGTTTTGCATTATGTTCTCAGTGTGACACTGTAGTCTCAGGGAGGGAGGGGTGATTGGACCTCTCTCTAAAGGGAGTTCTGTGATAATAGTCCACAGTGAGATCATCGACTCAGCCTGGGTTTCAGGTGCTGAGAAAGAGACTCTGAAAGTGTCTGCTTGTCTGAAACAGCAATTTACAGCCATGACAGTAAGCACTTTTATTAGTGCTGAGACACAAAGCTGCCTCCAAAAAATTCCAAAACTCATACGCTATCTCCACCAGAAGTAAGAACAAGTGAAAGCCAAATATGCAGCGCACATGGTACAATTTATCTGCAAAACGCTGACATTTGACTAAGGAGACACTTCATATTAACCTTCAGTGGTGAATAGCAAAACAAAAGTATTTTTCATTTTGCTTCTTGCTTTTTTGCAACTTTTTGTCTCGGCTCAGCTTTGACAGTGAAACGGAGGTAGAAGAGGTCAGTGGTAACACTGTAGCAATAATGAAGCCAAACCCGTTAACCCAAATTATTTAACCATGACATAAAAAAAAGATAATAACAAATGTAATGGGAAGTAATGCAGGCAATCAAATTCAACAAAATAGTGAGGTATGATGAAGCAACACAGAAACAAAAAAGAAAAGCTCCATTCATAAGAAGTCATTTTTGTTATTATTATTAGTATTAGTATGAATAGTAGTAGTAGCAGTAATAGTAATAGATGGTGGTGTAAAATGAAAAGCACGCATACATGCATACTGCACATGCACCTGTTAGCATACCGTAGCGCAGCAGGTCAGAGGGCGGAGGATGCGAGCTCTTCATTGTGATGGGGGGAGAACTCCACGGACCCCAGTGGAGCCACACTCTTAATTTGCAATATAAGTGTGTTTGACTATGAGGTAGAGGAAGGGGGTGACGTACAGCCATGACAGTGACAGTAAATAGTCTGGGCTCTCTCTGTCACATAAGCAAGCTTTCACTGTGGCATATCGCTGCAGAGCAATGGGTCTGTCCTAAACCTAACTGCTAATAATGTATATTTTCTCAAGTATGCCAAGATTACAATTTGATTTTTTTTTACTGCATTACATTGCAGTTGCAACGTGAATATGGAGCAGCCTTGTGAATATGTTTATTGTTTGTTTCTGCTTCAAGTGATGTATTCACAATAAATGAGCTAAAGTGCCAATTAACAAATTTCTATTAGCAATGCAGACATGCACTGTAGCCTGTGTGCTCACTCACCTGAACACACACACACACACACAGACTCTCACACACTCGCACTCACACTCACACACACACACACAGACTCTCACACACTCGCACTCACACTCACACACACACACACACACACACACACACACACACACACACACTCTCACACTCACACACACACACACACACACTCTCACACACTCACACTCTCACACACACACACACTCACACACACACACTCACACACACACACACACACAAATATGTGCCTAAGTCTTTCACATGAGTGTGAATGAAGGACAGACAGAACAAGAAAGTGAGAGGGAGAGGGAGTGAGGGAAAGAGAGAGAGAGAGGGAGTGAGGGAAAGAGAGAGAGAGGGAGTGAGGGAAAGAGAGAGAGAGGGAGAGAGGGAAAGAGAGAGAAAGTGGGGGTAGTGCGTGTGGGCTCGGCTGGCCAGAGGTACTCCTTTGGCTGCAGTGACAGTCACAGGAGGGTGCTGCAGCAGCTGGTCTCTGGTGGCTCCCCACACCAGCATGCTTTATTGAGGGAAAGGTGACATTAAACAGCTCATTGGGTATGCAAGGATGCAGCACTCCCAGCTGCCATGATCCTGACTGCTGTCCACAGCCATGGAAATCTTCCCTTTCCCCTCTCTACAGTCCCACCTTTACCGTCTGCTTTACCTCTCTCAGGTGGGCAAAGATGCATTCTGCAATTAAGAAATTAATGGATGAGCTAAATTTTCAGTATTGAAATTACTAATAGCAGCAGTAGTGGTACAATAGTTATAGATATTGTGTAGAATATTGTGAAATGTATAGTATTATAAGTAGTAATAGTCAAAGGAGAAAAAAACATTGGTCATGATAGCGGTGTTATAGCGGTATTATTACATGATTGGAAATGATGTGATAAATTGATTACTTCCATTGTGCCGTGCTCCCTAAAACAGGAAGCTGGGAGGCATAGTGGCTACTGTAGGAGCTGTAATCAGAGGATTATCAGGTAGGGCACTGCGGATGTGTTATTGAACAAGGTGTTTCATCTGATTTGCCTCAATAAATATCCATCTGTATGAAAGGAAAATATATGTGCAATGATTGGTATGCAAGTCATTCTTGATGAGAGCAGGTGATCTGCGAAGTGGGTAAGTAATGTAGGTGTTTATCTGTCTGCACGTTAACCCTCTGATGAACGTCTGCAAAGAACACCGACAATATCCCTCAGGACACTCTAGCTCCACGGTCGCTGAGTTAGAGGAGGAGCGAGACTGCGCTTAGACTTCGTGGAACGCTGGGAACTGGAGTGTGGTGGGTTGTGTGGTGCACACAGCTCGGAGTATGTCAGCATGCGTATGTGAGACCCTGGTAGGTCTTCTTTGAGGTAATCTGTCCTGCATGTGGCGGTGGGTTTGTGCACCTCCTTTAATGTTTCCGCGATTATATGCAAAGCTCCTAATTAACACATTGCGGTGTTTGTTGTTCTGTTCTGCGTTTTTGACAGGATTTAATGAGGGTGTTTACACTGTTGGATCCCTCTTTGAACACGAAGCGATGAACCCAGAAACTTTCCTCCATGTCATAAACAATATGTTCCTGTTTTTCCACAAAGAGGGAAAATGTAACATGGAAATCCAATGTTTCACTTTCAGAAAATGTGCCTTTATTTTCTGTGGTCACAGAGAATATATGAGCACAAGTCAGGCCTGCAGTATGCATTTCATTTGTTTTTTGTTTTTTTTTTCTATCGGTGCCTCAGTTTTTTAAGGAACAAAAATGTTGAAAGGTAAAAACCATTGGAAAATGCATGAGAAGCAATTTTACAGCGATTGTATTTCTGGTGGTTTGCACCTGAAAAGCGTGTTACGTCTAAACCAGCTCTCTGGTGTTCTGTCACATCCTTATAGACAACAGATTCTAAATTGTAATTGTCCATGGCTCATCTCCATAAGACCATAAGTGATTAATTGATTCTACTTTTTTTTTTTTTTTTTTTTTTTTACCTCAGAGGAGCTATGTTTTAATAGCTTCATAATGCCTTCCTGGTCCTAGATGGGTTAAAACTGAGCCAATTAGAATAGTAATGGGTTTAAAAGGGTCTAATTAGCAAATAATCATTTATACATTATATTAAAAAAAATCTGGGATAATGAATTGGCTAACTTGGATATTCATTAGTAGAATTTCCATTCAAGACTCCTCCTTTTATAGATGCATACTTTAGAAAGAGCCGGATAATAGGCGCCGGGACTGCAGGTTAGCCTGACATAAGATGACATTTTCCTCAGTTCTCATTGTATCCCCTCCGCCACACGCACGTCTATCATCAAACTGGCGTAAAGCACTTTTTTACACTCTTTATAAAAATGTACTTTGGTGTGAAGTCAAATGACGGAAATAAAAGGAAAATATTCCGGAGAACAGAAGCGTAAAGGCTTTTTTTAAGGACAGAGGCCATGCTGAAAAGATCGCACAGAAGTTATTATTTATTATCTGTCCAGAAATGTACCTCTTAATAAAACAGTGAGGGTTTTAATAGCGTTGCATACATCGAAATTTTGCTAAATCATATGAAGAGCTTGGTAAGTGTGTGTATCACAAGAAGGGAACAGTGCTTACACTTAAAGTACAGCTGGAACAGCAGTGTGGTGTAGTGGTAAGGAGCAGGGCTCGTAACCCAAAGGTTGCTGGTTTGACGACCCCCCCCCCCCCCCCCCCCCCCCCCCCCCCCCCCCCCGGGGCACTGCTGTTGTACCCTTGGGCAAGGTACCAAGCTTACAATGGCCTCAGTAAATATCCAGCCATATAAATGTATTCCTATATAAGTTGCTCTGGCAAAGAGTGTCTGCTAACTGACAATAATGCAATGTAATTTGATCGTGGCATAATTTATAGTGACTTAAACTGGAAAATCTAAATAAATAAATAAAATATATTTATATAATATAAAATATATACTATCATTGGGATTACAATATCTATACAGAGAGTTCACTCCTCTGCTGTTTTCTCCCAGCCACTCTTCAGTGGCTCTCCCACGTACTTTCACAGAGTGACCAAGGCTGTGTCACAGCGTCTGTTTCGCTCATAGCCTCAGGTCAGGTTAGCCAGTTCACTGCAGCCGGGAACAGCCAGGCTGAGGACCATATGGCTAAAGACACTCTGGGGCAGGCCCAGCGTTTTCCCACCGCCGACCCTCTGCTCTGAGCGAGAGCGTGTCACCGTTTGGAAACGCAAACAAAAACAAAACTGTACAAAAAAGGCAGCAGGTTCACGAACGTCC